>NW_027596335.1:337500-350000 GCF_964194155.1 Cetorhinus maximus
GCCTGGGTTTGAGGCCTGGAGCCTATGTGTCTGGGCCTGAGGCTTTGGCTTGAGGCCTGGGCTTTGTACATGAGGCCTGGGGCCTGTGCCTGGCCTTGAGGCCTGGTCCTTGTGTCGAGCCCTTGGGTCTGTGGCTGGACTGGAGGCCTGAGGGCTGGACTGGAGGCCTGGGGCCTGTGCATGGCCTTGAAGCCTGATCCTTGTGTCGAGCCCTTGGGTCTGTGGCTGGACTGGAGGCCTGGGACCTGGACTGGAGGCCTGGTCCTTGTGTCGAGCCCTTGGGTCTGTGGCTGGACTGGAGGCCTGGGGCCTGGACTGGAGGCCTGGGACCTGTGCCTGGCCTTGAAGCCTGGTAGCCTGGCCCTATCCCTATCCCTCGGTGGGTGGATTAGGGGGCGACGGGTGGATGGATAATCCAACGTAGGACAGTTCAAGTAGCGCCATGGCCATTTGATGATCTGAATTCAGCTTAAAAACATTCAGAAATAAAAGTGGACATCGGTAAAAGAGGGAAGCTCCCTTGTTGCCATAAAAAGACCCATTTGGTTCACTCATGGCCCTTAAAAGAGAAAATCCAGCCAACTTGCCAGGTCTGGTGCTCTATGTGACTCCAGGCCCCCACAGCCATCTCGGTTGACCATTGACTGCGAATTGCCCCTCACTTGTGGTTCTTCAAGTCGGGCTGACCATACCACCTCAAAGGGTATTTAGGGATGGGCAATAAATGCCGGCCTAGCCAGCGACGCCCACACACAGATTCAGGTTAATTGTCAAGCCGAGGAGGAGAGGAGTTTTAGCGGCAATTAATCAAGGCCTCATCTTGGTCGCTGCTTATCTCTGGAACCACCTCCAGCCCCTACAACCCTCCCTATCTCTGTAGCCTCCTCCAGCCCCTACAACCCTCCCTATCTCTGGAAGCACCTCCAGCCCCTACAACCCTCCCTATCTCTGTAACCTCCTCCAGCCCCTACAACCCTCCCTATCTCTGGAACCACCTCCAGCCCCTACAACCCTCCCTATCTCTGTAGCCTCCTCCAGCCCCTACACCCCTTCCTATCTCTGGAAGCACCTCCAGCCCCTACAACCCTCCCTATCTCTGGAACCTCCTCCAGCCCCTACAACCCTCCCTATCTCTGTAACCTCCTCCAGCCCCTACACCCCTCCCTATCTCTGGAACCACCTCCAGCCCCTACAGCCCTCCCTATCTCTGTAACCTCCTCCAGCCCCTACAATCCTCCCTATCTCTGTAACCTCCTCCAGTCCCTACAATCCTCCCTATCTCTGTAACCTCCTCCAGCCCCTACACCCCTCCCTATCTCTGTAACCTCCTCCAGCCCCTACACCCCTCCCTATCTCTGTAACCCCCTCCAGCACCTACAACCCTCCCTATCTCTGGAACCACCTCCAGCCCCTACAAACCTCCCTATCTCTGGAACCACCTCCAGCCCCTACAACCCTCCCTATCTCTGTAACCTCCTCCAGCCCCGACAACACTCCCTATCTCTGGAACCACCTCCAGCCCCTACAACCCTCCCTATCTCTGTAACCTCCTCCAGCCCCTACAACCCTCCCAATCTCTGTAACCCTCTCCAGCCCCTACAACCCTCCCTATCTCTGGAACCACCTCCAGCCCCTACAAACCTCCCTATCTCTGGAACCACCTCCAGCGCCTACAACCCTCCCTATCTCTGTAACCTCCTCCAGCCCCTACAACCCTCCCTTTCTCTGAAACCACCTCCAGCCCCTACAACCCTCCCTATCTCTGGAACCACCTCCAGCCCCTACAACCCTCCCTATCTCTGAAACCACCTCCAGCCCCTACAACCCTCCCTATCTCTGGAACCTCCTCCAGCCGCTATAACCCTCCCTATCTCTGTAACCACCTCCAGCCCTACAACCCTCCCTATCTCTGTAACCTCCTCCAGCGCCGACAACCCTCCCTATCTCTGGAACCACCTCCAGCCCCTACAACCCTCCCTATCTCTGGAACCTCCTCCAGCCCCTATAACCCTCCCTATCTCTGTAACCACCTCCAGCCCTACAACCCTCCCTATCTTTGTAACCTCCTCCAGCCCCTACAACCCTCCCTATCTCTGTAACCCTCCTTAACTTTGTAACCCCCTCAAGCCCCTACAACCCTCCTTCTCTGTAACCTCCTCCAGTCCCTACAACCCTCCCTATCTCTGTAACCTCCTCCAACCCCTACTTCCCTCCCTATCTCTGTAACCTCCTCCAGCCCCTACAACCCTCCCTATCTCTGTAACCTCCTCCAGCCCCTACAACCCTCCCTATCTCTGTAACCTCCTCCAGCCCCTACAACCCTCCCTATCTCTGTAACCTCCTCCAGCCCCTACAACCCTCCCTATCTCTGTAACCTCCTCCAGCCCCGACAACCCTCCCTATCTCTGGAACCACCTCCAGCCCCTACAACCCTCCCTATCTCTGTAACCTCCTCCAGCCCCTACAACCCTCCCTATCTCTGTAACCTCCTCCAGCCCCTATGGCCCTCCCTATCTCTGTAACCTCCTCCAGCCCCTACAACCCTCCCTATCTCTGTAACCTCCTCCAGCCCCTACAACCCTCCCTATCTCTGTAACCTCCTACAACCCTCCGAGATCTCTACACTCCTCCAATTCCGGCCTCTTGAGCATCCCCCGATTCCCATCGCTCCGCCATTGGCGGCCGTGCCTTCAGCTGCCTGGGGTGGGGCCATGAGCTCTGGGATTCCCTCCCTAAACCTCTCCGACCCCCTCTCTCTCTCTCTTCCTTTAAGACGCTCCTTAAAAACCGACCTCTTTGACCGAGCCTTGGAGTCACCCGTCCCTAAAATCTCCTCGCGCGTCCAGCTTTGTAAGGACGCGTGTTCCCGGGAAGCAGCTTTGCGAGCTGGCTTGCTGCTTCAAGGGCGCTATGCAAATGCAAGTGCCTGGCCTGGTGTGGCCTCTGAGCACAAGGCCTCAACTGCGCTCAGAGCGGAGGCCCCCCACCGCCCACAGCGGGGGAAGAGCAGACACCCTTTTGGGTTGGCCTGTTGACGGTCACATCCTGGCCTCTCTCTCACACTTGGCGTCTCCAAGATGGCCGCCTCCTTCTGAGGGAGAAACAGCTCGCTTGAAAAGGGCGGCAAAAGATGGCTTCCCTCGGAGACAGGGAGAGAGAGAGAGAGAGAGAGAGTGTGAGAGAGAGAGAGGGAGTGACACAGGGGAAAGAAAACATAACCCAAAGTTGTTTTGATGGGGTGTGGCAGTGACTGAGGTCAGATAATTGTCCCCTTTGGGTTTTGGCATCAATCGTTGGAACATGACCTCATCCAAACAGTGGCACGGTTTACACTAACCTACAATGAGTGTCACCCAGACTCACGGTCTGCTTGATGTAGCTTCCAACTAAACGCCAATCTCCAACCTCCCAATCCTCAAGGCTCTTCCCATTAGATCCTTGCCCTCGTCCTATTTCCCACCTTTGCCCCTGCGCCCTCCCCCCACCCCAACAACCTCCCCAACCCCCTAACCCACCCCAATACCCCCTACCCCCACTCCGAATCAGAACTGTAAGCATTCATTTTCCCTCCACCCACCGACGCACAGGGGCAGCAGTGTGTGTGTACCATCGACAAGACGCACTGCAGCAACTCGCCAAGGCTCCTTCGACAGCGCCGCCCAAACCCACCACCTCTACCACCTAGAAGGACAAGGGCAGCAGACACATGGGGAACACCACCACCTGCAAGTTCCCCTCCGAGCCCCACACACCATCCCGACTTGGAAATATATCGGCCGTTCCTTCACTGTCGCCGGGTCAAAATCCTGGAACTATCCTCCCTAACAGCGCGGTGGGTGTACCTACACCACACGAGGACTGTAGCTGTTCGGGGAGGTGGCTCACCACCCCCCACCTTCTCAAGGGGGCGATTAGGGGATGGGCAATGATGCTGCCCTCGCCAGTGAGTTGATGCAGCTCAAGGTACCTTACCATGACTACTAGGGGGCCCTTTCAGCCAAATTTGCCTCCTTCCCCTCCACTTACCCCTCTCCTAAAAAGGGGAGGGTCTCTCTGTCTTTCCTCTCCTCGAAAAAGCCTCTCCCCCCCGCCCTCCGCCCCCTCCCGTCACCCCAACTCTCCATTGACAAACAGAAAACCCTTGGCCTTGTGATAAGGTCCCAAGGGACATCAACCGATAAATCAAATGGCCCTGAGCCACAAGCGGAGATATCAGGGAGAGGCTGACCAAAGGCTGGGTCAAAAGAGGTCGGCTTTAAAGGAGGGTCTTAAAGGAGGAGAGATAGAGAGAGAGGTAGCGTGTTTGAGGGAGGGAATCCCAGAGCTCAGGGTCCCCCCGCCAGGCAGCTGAAGGCACGGCCGCCAATGGTGAGACGATGGGAATCGGGGGAGGCTCAAGAGGCCAGAGTCGCACCTAGGCCTTAGGGTGTCCCAGTCCACCCCAGTCTTGACAAGTAACTTGACACGAAGCCTAGGCCTGGTTTCCGGCCTAGTGAGGCCTTCCTTGCAACCAGGCCTAACTGCTAGCTTTTCGCCCATTGCCCCACTCTCTCCGCCCTCCCGACTCCTTCCCCTCCCCCAAGCTCCCATTAATGTGGCTGTTCTGTTCTCCACAGTGATCAAGGGAAAAATAGTCGGTTCAAAGATGATCAGAGGCAGCAGCAGCGATTCACATGGCTTCCAATGGATCGAATACGAAGTCCAACAACAGAAGGTACTGGTGTGGAGGACATACATTGCGTAGAACTGTGCCATGTCGTTTCATACACCACACAGGAACAGGAGGAGGCCCATTCAGCCCCTCTTGAGCCTGTTACACAGGAACAGGAGGAGGCCCATTCAGCCCCTCTCGAGCCTGTTACACAGGAACAGGAGGAGGCCCATTCAGCCCCTCTCGAGCCTGTTACACAGGAACAGGAGGAGGCCCATTCAGCCCCCTCCTCGAGCCTGTTACACAGGAACAGGAGGAGGCCATTCAGCCCCTCTCGAGCCTGTTACACAGGAACAGGAGGAGGCCCATTCAGCCCCTCTCGAGCCTGTTACACAGGAACAGGAGGAGGCCCATTCAGCCCCCTCCTCGAGCCTGTTCCCCCATTAAATCTCAACACGGTTGATCTGTATCTTAACTCCATCTACCCATCTCGTTTCCGTAACCCCTAATCCCCCTTACCTCACAAAAATCTATCAATCTCGGGCTTGAAATTTCCCATTGACCCCCAGCGGCGCCCCCACCTCCCCACCCCCAACAGCCTTGACGGCTTTTTGTGGTGTAGAAAGTTCCAGATTCCTGTTGCACTCAGTTAAGTTCCATTCACACATCGCGCCCTCTGCTCACTGACCTAGATGGACTCGCAGTCAGATTAAAATTCTCCCCTTCATTTCAAAATCCTTCCATTGGCTATAACTCACCTCCCTATCTCTGTCACCTCCTCCAGCCCCTACACCCCTCCCTATCTCTGTAACCTCCTCCAGCCCCCTACAACCCTCCCTATCTCTGTCACCTCCTCCAGCCCCTACACCCCTCCCTATCTCTGTAACCTCCTCCAGCCCCCTAAACCCCTCCCTATCTCTGTAACCTCCTCCAGCCCCTACAACCCTCCCTATCTCTGTAACCTCCTCCAGCCCCTACAACCCTCCCTATCTCTGTAACCTCCTCCAGCCCCTACAACCCTCCCTATCTCTGTAACCTCCTCCAGCCCGCACAACCCTCCCTACCTCTGTAATCTCCTCCAGCCGCTACAACCCTCCCTATCTCCGTAACCCCCTCTAGTCCCTACAACCCTCCCTATCTCTGTAACATCCTCCGGTCTCTACAACCTTCCCTATCTCTGTAACCTCCTCCAGCCCGCACAACCCTCCCTACCTCTGTAACCTCCTCCAGCCGCTACAACCCTCCCTATCTCCGTAACCCCCTCTAGCCCCTACAACCCTCCCTATCTCTGTAACCTCCTCCAGCCCCTACAACCCTCCCTATCTCTGTAACCTCCTCCAGCCCCTACACCCCTCCCTATCTCTGTAACCTCCTCCAGCCCCTACAACCCTCCCTATCTCTGTAACCTCCTCCAGCCCCTACACCCCTCCCTATCTCTGTAACCTCCTCCAGCCCCCTACACCCCTCCCTATCTCTGTAACCTCCTCCAGCCCCGACAACCCTCCCAATCTCTGTAACCTCCTCCAGCCCCTACAACCGTCCCTATCTCTGTAACCTCCTCCAGCCCCTACAACCCTCCCTATCTCTGTAACCTCCTCCAGCCCCCTACAACCCTCCCTATCTCTGTAACCTCCTCCAGCCCGCACAACCCTCCCTACCTCTGTAACCTCCTCCAGCCGCTACAACCCTCCCTATCTCCGTAACCCCCTCTAGCCCCTACAACCCTCCCTATCTCTGTAACCTCCTCCAGCCCCTACAACCCTCCCTATCTCTGTAACCTCCTCCAGCCCCTACACCCCTCCCTATCTCTGTAACCTCCTCCAGCCCCTACAACCCTCCCTATCTCTGTAACCTCCTCCAGCCCCTACACCCCTCCCTATCTCTGTAACCTCCTCCAGCCCCCTACACCCCTCCCTATCTCTGTAACCTCCTCCAGCCCCGACAACCCTCCCAATCTCTGTAACCTCCTCCAGCCCCTACAACCGTCCCTATCTCTGTAACCTCCTCCAGCCCCTACAACCCTCCCTATCTCTGTAACCTCCTCCAGCCCCCTACAACCCTCCCTATCTCTGTAACCTCCTACAACCCTCCGAGATCTCTGCGCTCCTCCAATTCCGGCCTCTCGAGCATCTCCCGATTCCCATCGCTCCGCCATTGGCGGCCGTGCCTTCAGCTGCCTGGGGGGCCCTGAGCTCTGGAATTCCCTCCCTCAACCTCTCCCCATTTCTCTCTCTCTCCTCCTTTAAGATGCTTCTTAAAAACCGACCTCTTTGACCGAGTTTTTGGTCACCTGTCCCTAATATCTCTGCATATGGCTTTTGGTCAAACCCCGGCCCGAGTTCCCTCCCTTGGTGCACCCTAGGGACGTTTTAAGATGTTAACGGTGCTATAGAAATGAAAGTTGTTGTTGTAGGAGATGGCATCTGAAGGTGGGATTAACGGTTAGCCCTTTTATAGTCAAAGTTACCAAGCACATGCGTGAGAACTAGGCCCTGAAGGAAACAGATGAATAACCAGTATAATAACTGGTAAATAACTGGTGAATAACCAGTATAATAACTGGTGAATAACCAGTATAATAACTGGTGAATAATTGGTGAATAACCAGTATAATAACTGGTGAATAACTCGTAAATAACCAGTATAATAACTGGTAAATAACTGGTAAATATCCAGTATAATAACTGGTGAATAACTGGTGAATAACCAGTATAATAACTGGTGAATAACTCGTAAATAGCCAGTATAATAACTGGTGATTAACTCGTAAATAACCAGTATAATAACTGGTGAATAACTCGTAAATAGCCAGTATAATAACTGGTGAATAACTGGCGAATAACCAGTATAATAACGTGATTAACTCGTAAATAGCCAGTATAATAACTGGTGATTAACTCGTAAATAACCAGTATAATAACTGGTGATTAACTCGTAAATAACCAGTATAATAACTGGTGAATAACTCGTAAATAGCCAGTATAATAACTGGTGAATAACTGGCGAATAACCAGTATAATAACTGGTGAATAACTGGTGAATAACCAGTATAATAACTGGTGATTAACTCGTAAATAGCCAGTATAATAACTGGTGAATAACTGGCGAATAACCAATATAATAACTGGTGAATAACTGGTGAATAACCAGCATAATAACTGGTGATTAACTCGTAAATAGCCAGTATAATAACTGGTGAATAACTGGCGAATAACCAGTATAATAACTGGTGATTAACCCGTAAATAACCAGTATAATAACTGGTGAATAACCAGTATAATAACTGGTGAATAACTGGTGAATAACCAGTATAATAACTGGTGAATAACTGGTGAATAACCAGTATAATAACTGGTGAATAACTGGTGAATAACCAGTATAATAACTGGTGAATAACTGGTGAATAACTGGTGAATAACCAGTATAATAACTGGTGAATAACTCGTAAATAGCCAGTATAATAACTGGTGATTAACTCGTAAATAACCAGTATAGTAACTGGTGAATAACTGGTGAATAACCAGTATAATAACTGATGAATAACTCGTAAATAACCAGTATAATAACTGGTGAATAACTGGTGAATAACCAGGATAATAACTGGTGATTAACTGGTGAATAACCAGTATAATAACTGGTGAATAACTGGTGAATAACCAGGATAATAACTGGTGAATAACTGGTTAATAACCAGTATAATAACTGGTGAATAACTGGTGAATAACCAGTATAATAACTGGTGAATAACTGGTGAATAACCAGTATAATAACTGGTGAATAACTGGTGAATAACCAGTATAATAACTGGCGAATAACTGGTGAATAACCAGTATAATAACTGGTGAATAACTGGTGAATAACCAGTATAATAACCAGTTTAATAACTGGCGAATGACCAGTATAATAACCAGTTTAATAACTGGTGAATAACCAGTATAATAACTGGTGAATAACTGGTGAATAACCAGTATAATAACTGGTGAATAACTGGTGAATAACCAGTATAATAACCAGTTTAATAACTGGTGAATAACCAGTATAATAACCAGTTTAATAACTGGTGAATAACCAGTATAATAACTGGTGAATAACTGGTGAATAACCAGTATAATAACCAGTTTAATAACTGGTGAATAACCAGTATAATAACCAGTTTAATAACTGGTGAATAACCAGTATAATAACTGGTAAATTACTGGTGAATAACTGGTGAATAACTTGTAAATAACCAGTATAATAACTGGTGAATAACTCTGATCTTGCCTCCTTGTCTTTCCCCGTAGATGTACAAAGGGTTCGAGAAGGTTGATCGGGTTTACTATGTATACACTCCCGTGGCGGACTTTGTCTGTGGGATGGTGCTGGGACCAGATGAGATGAACGAGGACTACATCCTGTCAGGTAGGCTTCACCTCTGACATTCCCCTCCACCCTCTCCCCCGACCCCCGCCCTCCAGAGCCTCTGTTTCTCCCCCGCCCCGACCAGCCCAGCCCGTCTCAATTGGTGTTCCCCCTAAGAACTCCGAGCGCTCGGCCGGAACGGTTGACAGCGGTGGGGTGGGGGGGTGTGTGGTCCGGAGGGGCGGCCAGCGAGGGGACTGGAGAGATTCCCGCTTTAACACCTCGCTAATGTTTCCTTCTGCAGGGACTGTGGAGAGTGACGGAAAAGTCTACATCAACATCTGCAGCTTCAACAAACCCTGGAGTCAACTGACTCACGCACAGCAGATCAGTCTGGATGGGAGATACGAGGATGGCTGTCAGTGCATGGTAGGTCACATCAGAGCACAGGGTTAGACACAGAGTGAAGCTCCCTCTACGCTGTCCCCATCAAACACTCCCAGGACAGGTACAGCACGGGGTTAGATACAGAGTAAAGCTCCCTCTACACTGTCCCCATCAAACACTCCCAGGACAGGTACAGCACGGGGTTAGATACAGAGTAAAGCTCCCTCTACACCGTCCCTATCAAACACTCCCAGGACAGGTACAGCACGGGGTTAGATACAGAGTAAAGCTCCCTCTACACCGTCCCCATCAAACACTCCCAGGACAGGTACAGCACGGGGTTAGATACAGAGTAAAGCTCCCTCTACACCGTCCCCATCAAACACTCCCAGGACAGGTACAGCACGGGGTTAGATACAGAGTAAAGCTCCCTCTACACCGTCCCCATCAAACACTCCCAGGACAGGTACAGCACGGGGTTAGATACAGAGTAAAGCTCCCTCTACACCGTCCCCATCAAACACTCCCAGGACAGGTACAGCACGGGGTTAGATACAGAGTAAAGCTCCCTCTACACTGTCCCCATCAAACACTCCCAGGACAGGTACAGCACGGGGTTAGATACAGAGTAAAGCTCCCTTTACGCTGCAGAACTGTGTTGGGAATTTGAACGTTGGGTGTGATGCTGGTGTATTGGGTAATGTTACTGGACTAGTAACCCAGAGGGCTCCCAGTCTGGGGACCGGGGTTCGAATCCCAATGGGAATTTAAATTCCATTGATAAAATCCGGAATTGTTAACGTTAAGTCTGGGAGACGGTGACCATGACGGCCATTGTCGTAGAAACTGCACCTGGTTCATCCTTACCCGGGTCTGGCCTATGCGGGAGTCCAGAGCCGGCTTCTAACTGCCCCTCCGAAGTGTCCCGAGGAGGGGAGGGGGCAAAACGCTGGCCTTGCCCGCCAGTGACGCCCACGAGAGGGTGGTCATCCCGCGCAGGGAGGGGTCTGACCGGGCACATTGGGGGGGAATGTGGATCCCGGGCCTACCCTGCTCGAGGAGGCCTGCTTGTGACGAACGGCCATCCTAAACTGGTTCTCTCTCTCTCTCCCTCTCTCTCTCTCTCTCTCCCTCCCCTCTGCGTTTGTGTCTCTGATAGATCGTCCCCTGCATCTCGCTGCCCTGCAGCCTTGACGCGGGCAACCAGTGCCTCTGGACAGACGGGATCTTCACGGGGAACTGGGCCGGGGCGCAGAGCCAGCGCTCCTCATGCACCATGAAGCCGAACGGCCTGTGCCAGTGGGCCTCGGTCCGGAGCGCCAGGACCCGCCGATCCTCCCTCAGGAGGGTGGCTGAGTAACCGGCCGGAGGAAGAGGAGGAGGAGGAGGGGGAGGCCGGAGAAGCCGGGTGAAGGGGGCTGGGCGAAGTGGAGTCCATCCCGGGCCGGGAGCGACCCCCCCCGGATTATTCCTGTTTTTTTTTTTTGGCACCTCCCCTCACCACCTCCCCCCGCCTCGTCTGCAGTAATCCGCCCTCCTTTCTTAAGCCCACTCCCACCCTCCCCAACACCCCCCACCCCACCCACCCACCGCCTCTCCCCCTCGAATTAACATCCCTCAATCGATTTCTTAACGCTCCCGCGCGTGGGCCGGTGGTCCGAGCAAAGGGCCTTGCTCCGTGGAGCCCAGGCGGCCATTTTGTTTTAGGCCTCGGTCTACCTCGGGCGGCCCCCTAACCCCCGCCCCCCCTCTCCTCCCCCGCCTCGCCAACCGCGTCACTGTTTTCCCCTCCCCCCCCACCGACTATCGAGCTCCTGCCCTTGCGTCTCCGCGTAGGCAGAGGGGGGGCGCCCCCCTTGGCGTTGGCCACCTGCAAAGCATGCTGGGAACCGCCCCACAAACCAAAAAAAATGGCCATTGACGGGCTCCCCTACCCCTTCGATCGGCTTCCCTCCCTCTCGCCCCGCTTTTCCCTCACCCCCAACACCAACCCCACCCCCCACCCCGGCACCATCGCTTCACTCCCCAGTATATACTCCATGACAACGATTGTCACCCGTCCCCCACCCTGACCGCCCCTTCCCACCCAACCTACCCCCTCCCCCCACCCACCCCCCCATCCCCCCACCCCCAACCCCCGGCTTGGATGGGCGGGGCGAGTCCGGAAAACCGCCGGGACAGGAAACTCGGAGGGCCGAGCGGCCGCCGCGTCGTAGAGGCCGACCCGCACGGTACCCAGGATCGGGCGCCGGCCAGTCGGTGCGGCCCGAGCGACTCCTGCCCGACGCGCTTGGCTTTCTCCGACCGACGGCAGAACCGCAGCTCCGCCTCCGACGAAATGGGACGCCGTCGCACCCAAAATGGCCGCCGTGACCAACAAAATGGCTGCCGTGGTGAACAAAATGGCCGCCATCGCCCAAGGCTTCCTCAGCATAATGAAGGCCTCTGCCTCTTTCCCTTCGGCTGTAACTTATTATTCCTACTTGTAAAATGCGACGGTTTCGATGAAATGCCAGAATAAAGCACAAGTCACGGGCTCCATGTGCTACGGAGGCCAAACCGGAAACTGTTAAGTCTACGTATATTTTTTGCCGAATTAATAAAGATACCTTCGGTCACAAACTCTTCTGCCCCCTTCGTGTTTGTCAAGGTTAAGTTTAGCTGCTTGAAAAACGGGACATGTCAAAGCTCGCGCTCGCAATACAAGGGAGGCAAACAACAATTTACACCGCACGTGAAGAGAGCGAGGATCGGTTGCCAAGCGGGCTCTAATTGGTCGAGGTGTTGCCCTGGGGGAACGCGCTGGTTGATGGCGACTGGCAGTTCACTGCCCAGCGTTGTTTGAAATTTAAACCAGGCAGCTTGACCCCCGACTGGTCAAGGCATTGCCCCGAGGAATGATTCGGTGAATGTCTCTTTTTATCCAGCAAAGCTAAGTTCTGTACCACCAAGCGGTTAGATTCAGTTCATGAATTAAAATGCAGATAAAAGGCCAGCCTCCGCGACAGTGACCGGGAAACTCCCATTTGTCATTGAAAGCCCATCTGGTTCACTGGTGTCCATCAGGGAACGAAAACTTACCCACTCTGGCCTACGTGTGGTCCCAGAACCCACGGCAACG
>NW_027596335.1:355000-377500 GCF_964194155.1 Cetorhinus maximus
GGAGCTCGATGGGCCGAACGGCCTGCGGGAATCGCCTGCGGAGCCCAGCGGGAGGGAGGGAGTCGGGAGAGAGGCTGGGAATTCCCACCAGGATAATCCCCCAGACCTCGTCGGCCTGAATTCCCGGATTCTGCCCTCACGGCTGGACCCCCCCCCCTGTCCCAGGCACCTCCCCCCTCCCCGGCTCCCGCTCCTGGTGCCCGCAACCCCCTCCCCCCTGGTTTCTGGTAAGCTGGGCGTTGGCGCCCAGGGGTCAGGTGCCAGGCAGCCGGTCACTTCCTGATACTGGCATCAGAAATCGTCTGTCTGGTCTGGGGCGGCCGGACTGGGTCACAGAGGCTGGGGCTGGGCAACGGAATTAAACATTCCCCAAGCAAACAGAAATCACTCATCGTCTCCGCAAAGAAAAGCATGTGAACCAGAATATGAACAACACATGGTCTGTTATTCTATATATAAACCCCCCCGAACCACTCGATTAGATTCCAGTCTGTAACTCACTCCCTGGTATCTGTTATTCTATATATAAACCCCCCGAACCCCTCGATTAGATTCCAGTCTGTAACACACTCCCGGGTATCTGTTATTCTATATATAAACCCCCCCGAACCCCTCGATTAGATTCCAGTCTGTAACTCACTCCCGGGTATCTGTTATTCTATATATAAACCCCCCCGAACCCCTCGATTAGATTCCAGTCTGTAACTCACTCCCGGGTATCTGTTATTCTATATATAAACCCCCCCGAACCCCTCGATTAGATTCCAGTCTGTAACTCACTCCCGGGTATCTGTTATTCTATATATAAACCCCCCCGAACCCCTCGATTAGATTCCAGTCTGTAACTCACTCCCGGGTATCTGTTATTCTATATATAAACCACCCCGAACCCCTCGATTAGATTCCAGTCTGTAACTCACTCCCGGGTATCTGTTATTCTATATATAAACCCCCCCGAACCCCTCGATTAGATTCCAGTCTGTAACTCACTCCCGGGTATCTGTTATTCTATATATAAACCCCCTGAACCCCTCGATTAGATTCCAGTCTGTAACTCACTCCCGGGTATCTGTTATTCTGTATATAAACCCCACCCCCGAACCCCTCGATTAGATTCCAGTCTGTAACTCACTCCCGGGTATCTGTTATTCTATATATAAACCACCCCGAACCCCTCGATTAGATTCCAGTCTGTAACTCACTCCCGGGTATCTGTTATTCTATATATAAACCGCCCCAACCCCTCGATTAGATTCCAGTCTGTAACTCACTCCCGGGTATCTGTTATTCTGTATATAAACCCCCCGAACCCCTCGATTAGATTCCAGTCTGTAACTCACTCCCGGGTATCTGTTATTCTGTATATAAACCCCCCGAACCCCTCGATTAGATTCCAGTCTGTAACTCACTCCCGGGTATCTGTTATTCTGTATATAAACCCCACCCCCGAACCCCTCGATTAGATTCCAGTCTGTAACTCACTCCCGGGTATCTGTTATTCTGTATATAAACCCCCCGAACCCCTCGATTAGATTCCAGTCTGTAACTCACTCCCGGGTATCTGTTATTCTATATATAAACCACCCCGAACCCCTCGATTAGATTCCAGTCTGTAACTCACTCCCGGGTATCTGTTATTCTATATATAAACCACCCCGAACCCCTCGATTAGATTCCAGTCTGTAACTCACTCCCGGGTATCTGTTATTCTATATATAAACCCCCCCGAACCCCTCGATTAGATTCCAGTCTGTAACTCACTCCCGGGTATCTGTTATTCTATATATAAACCCCCCCGAACCCCTCGATTAGATTCCAGTCTGTAACTCACTCCCGGGTATCTGTTATTCTATATATAAACCACCCCGAACCCCTCGATTAGATTCCAGTCTGTAACTCACTCCCGGGTATCTGTTATTCTATATATAAACCACCCCGAACCCCTCGATTAGATTCCAGTCTGTAACTCACTCCCGGGTATCTGTTATTCTGTATATAAACCCCCCCCGAACCCCTCGATTAGATTCCAGTCTGTAACTCACTCCCGGGTATCTGTTATTCTATATATAAACCCCCCGAACCCCTCGATTAGATTCCAGTCTGTAACTCACTCCCGGGTATCTGTTATTCTATATATAAACCCCCCCGAACCCCTCGATTAGATTCCAGTCTGTAACTCACTCCCGGGTATCTGTTATTCTATATATAAACCCCCCCGAACCCCTCGATTAGATTCCAGTCTGTAACTCACTCCCGGGTATCTGTTATTCTATATATAAACCCCCCCGAACCCCTCGATTAGATTCCAGTCTGTAACTCACTCCCGGGTATCTGTTATTCTATATATAAACCCCCCCCGAACCCCTCGATTAGATTCCAGTCTGTAATTCACTCCCGGGTATCTGTTATTCTATATATAAACCCCCCGAACCCCTCGATTAGATTCCAGTCTGTAACTCACTCCCGGGTATCTGTTATTCTGTATATAAACCCCCCCGAACCCCTCGATTAGATTCCAGTCTGTAACTCACTCTCGGGTATCTGTTATTCTATATATAAACCCCCCGAACCCCTCGATTAGATTCCAGTCTGTAACTCACTCCCGGGTATCTGTTATTCTGTATATAAACCCCCCCGAACCCCTCGATTAGATTCCAGTCTGTAACTCACTCCCGGGTATCTGTTATTCTATATATAAACCCCCCCCGAACCCCTCGATTAGATTCCAGTCAGTAACTCACTCCCGGGTATCTGTTATTCTATATATAAACCACCCCGAACCCCTCGATTAGATTCCAGTCTGTAACTCACTCCCGGGTATCTGTTATTCTATATATAAACCACCCCGAACCCCTCGATTAGATTCCAGTCTGTAACTCACTCCCGGGTATCTGTTATTCTATATATAAACCCCTCCGAACCCCTCGATTAGATTCCAGTCAGTAACTCACTCCCGGGTATCTGTTATTCTATATATAAACCACCCCGAACCCCTCGATTAGATTCCAGTCTGTAACTCACTCCCGGGTATCTGTTATTCTATATATAAACCACCCCGAACCCCTCGATTAGATTCCAGTCTGTAACTCACTCCCGGGTATCTGTTATTCTATATATAAACCCCCTGAACCCCTCGATTAGATTCCAGTCTGTAACTCACTCCCGGGTATCTGTTATTCTATATATAAACCACCCCGAACCCCTCGATTAGATTCCAGTCTGTAACTCACTCCCGGGTATCTGTTATTCTATATATAAACCACCCCGAACCCCTCGATTAGATTCCAGTCTGTAACTCACTCCCGGGTATCTGTTATTCTATATATAAACCCCCCCGAACCCCTCGATTAGATTCCAGTCTGTAACTCACTCCTGGGTATCTGTTATTCTATATATAAACCCCACCCCGAATCCCTCGATTAGATTCCATTCTGTAACTCACTCCCGGGTATCTGTTATTCTATATATAAACCACCCGAACCCCTCGATTAGATTCCAGTCTGTAACTCACTCCCGGGTATCTGTTATTCTATATATAAACCCCCGAACCCCTCGATTAGATTCCAGTCTGTAACTCACTCCCGGGTATCTGTTATTCTATATATAAACCCCCCGAACCCCTCGATTAGATTCCAGTCTGTAACTCACTCCCGGGTATCTGTTATTCTATATATAAACCCCACCGAACCCCTCGATTAGATTCCAGTCTATAACTCACTCCCGGGTATCTGTTATTCTTTATATAAACCACCCCGAACCCCTCGATTAGATTCCAGTCTGTAACTCACTCCCGGGTATCTGTTATTCTATATATAAACCCCCCGAACCCCTCGATTAGATTCCAGTCTGCAACTCACTCCCGGGTATCTGTTATTCTATATATAAACCACCCCCCGAACCCCTCGATTAGATTCCAGTCTGTAACTCACTCCCGGGTATCTGTTATTCTATATATAAACCCCCCGAACCCCTCGATTAGATTCCAGTCTGTAACTCACTCCCGGGTATCTGTTATTCTATATATAAACCCCCCCGAACCCCTCGATTAGATTCCAGTCTGTAACTCACTCCCGGGTATCTGTTATTCTATATATAAACCACCCCCCGAACCCCTCGATTAGATTCCATTCTGTAACTCACTCCCGGGTATCTGTTATTCTGTATATAAACCACCCCGAACCCCTCGATTAGATTCCAGTCTGTAACTCACTCCCGGGTATCTGTTGTTCTATATATAAACCCCCCCGAACCCCTCGATTAGATTCCAGTCTGTAACTCACTCCCGGGTATCTGTTATTCTATATATAAACCACCCTGAACCCCTCGATTAGATTCCAGTCTGTAACTCACTCCTGGGTATCTGTTATTCTATATATAAACCCCCCCGAACCCCTCGATTAGATTCCAGTCTGTAACTCACTCCCGGGTATCTGTTATTCTATATATAAACCCCCCGAACCCCTCGATTAGATTCCAGTCTGTAACTCACTCCCGGGTATCTGTTATTCTATATATAAACCCCCCCGAACCCCTCGATTAGATTCCAGTCTGTAACTCACTCCCGGGTATCTGTTATTCTATATATAAAACCCCCCCGAACCCCTCGATTAGATTCCAGTCTGTAACTCACTCCCGGGTATCTGTTATTCTATATATAAACCTCCCCGAACCCCTCGATTAGATTCCTGTCTGTAACTCACTCCCGGGTATCTGTTATTCTATATATAAACCTCCCCGAACCCCTCGATTAGATTCCAGTCTGTAACTCACTCCCGGGTATCTGTTATTCTATATATAAACCTCCCCGAACCCCTCGATTAGATTCCAGTCTGCAACTCACTCCCGGGTATCTGTTATTCTATATATAAACCACCCCCCGAACCCCTCGATTAGATTCCAGTCTGTAACTCACTCCCGGGTATCTGTTATTCTGTATATAAACCCCCCGAACCCCTCGATTAGATTCCAGTCTGTAACTCACTCCCGGGTATCTGTTATTCTATATATAAACGCCCCTGAACCCCTCGATTAGATTCCAGGAAAGATGATCTGATCACTCTCTCTCTGCGATCGTGTGAGATACAATATAGAATATTCTTACTGTTTCCGCTGTCTCACCTCGCCACTTTCACTCCATTCCGATATACGTCCATGTCAACACTGAAACTACCCGTAGCATGAGAGATTATATTCAGCTCTGAGAACTCAGCCTTTGGGAGAGAGTGAGAGGGAGGAAATAGGGAGTGAGGGAGGGAGGTAGAGAGAGAGAGGGAGAGAGAGGGAGTGATTGAGCGAGAGAGACGGAAAGAGAGATATGGAAGGAGAAAGGGGAAAAGCACGACGGAGAGAGGGATTGGGAAAGGGAGAGGAAGAAATAGAAAGAGAGATGGAGACAGAGAGTGTGGGATGGAGATCGGGGGGAAGAGAGAGGGAACGAGCGAGAGAGCGGGTAAGAGAGAGAGAGGGGGAGAGAGGGGGCGAAAGAGAGAAGGAGGGAGAGCGAGAGAGGGGGAGAGAGCGCGAGTGGGAGAAGGAAAGCGAGAGAGAGAGAAAGAGAGAGAGGGTGAGAGAGGGAAACAGAGAGAGAGGGGGAGGGATGAGATGTTGAGAGATGGAAAGAGAGAGAGGGAGAGAGAGGGGGCGGGAAAGAGAGAGAAGTTGGGAGAGCGAGAGGAGGAGAGAGAGAGGGAAAGAGAGAGAGGGAGAGAGAGGGATAGAGAGAGGGGGAGAGAGAGGGAGAGAGAGCGAGAGACGGAGGGAGAGAGGGAAACAAAGATTGAGAGATGGAAAGAGAGAGGGGGAGGGAGACAGAGAGAGGTAGGGAGAGAGAGGGATAGAAAGAAAAAGGGAGGGAGATGGGGAGTGTGAGGGGGACCGTGATAGAGAACGAAAGAGAGAGGGAGAGAAACAGAGTGAGCAAGAAGAGTGAAAGTGGGGGACAGCGAGACAGCGGGAATCGAAAAGGAAGGAAGGAGAGAGAGGGAGAGAGAGAGAGAGAGAGAGAGATAGTGAGAGAAAGGCAGGGGCAAGGGGGAGAGGACAGGAGTGGGAGGGAGAGAGAGGGACAGACGGAGAGGGAGAGGGTGTAGGAGGGAGGAGGGAGTGTCGGAGGGAGGAGGGAGTGTTGGAAGGAGGAGGGAGTGTTGGAGGGAGAAGGGAGGAGGGAGTGTAGGAGGGAGGAGGGAGTGTAGGAGGGAGGAGGGAGTGTAGGAGGGAGGAGGGAGTGTCGGAGGGAGGAGGGAGTGAGGGAGGGAGGAGGGAGTGTCGGAGGGAGTGAGGGAGTGTCGGAGGGAGTGTCGGAGGGAGGAGGGAGTGTCGGAGGGAGGAGGGAGTGTCGGAGGGAGTGAGGGAGTGTCGGAGGGAGCGAGGGAGTGTCGGAGGGAGTGTCGGAGGGAGTGAGGGAGGGAGGAGGGAGTGTCGGAGGGAGGAGGGAGTGTCGGAGGGAGTGTCGGAGGGAGGAGGGAGTGTCGGAGGGAGGAGGGAGAAGGGAGTGTAGGAGGGAGGACGGAGTGTCGGAGGGAGGAGGGAGTGTCGGAGGGAGGATGGAGTGTCGGAGGGAGGATGGAGTGTCGGGGGGAGTGAGGGAGTGAGGGAGGGAGGAGGGAGTGAGGGAGGAGGGAGTGTCGGAGGGAGGAGGGAGTGTCAGAGGGAGGAGGGAGTGTCGGAGGGAGGAGGGAGTGTCGGAGGGAGGAGGGAGTGTAGGAGGGAGGAGGGAGTGTCGGAGGGAGGAGGGAGTGTCGGAGGGAGGAGGGAGTGTCGGAGGGAGGAGGGAGTGAGGGAGTGTGGGAGGGAGTGTGGGAGGGAGTGTCAGAGGGAGGAGGGAGTGTCGGAGGGAGTGTCAGAGGGAGGAGGGAGTGTCGGAGGGAGTGAGGGAGTGTCGGAGGGAGTGTCGGAGGGAGGAGGGAGGGAGGATGGAGTGTCGGAGGGAGTGAGGGAGTGAGGGAGGGAGGAGGGAGTGTCGGAGGGAGGAGGGAGTGTCGGAGGGAGGAGGGAGTGAGGGAGTGTCGGAGGGAGGAGGGAGTGTCGGAGGGAGGAGGGAGTGTAGGAGTGTCGGAGGGAGGAGGGAGGGAGGAGGGAGTGTCGGAGGGAGTGAGGGAGGGAGGAGGGAGTGTCGGAGGGAGGAGGGAGTGTCGGAGGGAGTGTCGAAGGGAGTGAGGGAGTGTAGGAGGGAGGAGGGAGTGTCGGAGGGAGTGTCGAAGGGAGTGAGGGAGTGAGGTAGGGAGGAGGGAGTGTCGGAGGGAGGAGGGAGGAGGGAATAAGGGAAAGAGACCGAGGGAAATAAAGATTTGGGGAGAGAATGAGAAACAGAAACTGGTTAGAAAATTCAGACACAGTCGGAGCTGCTCAGATCTACCGTGTGGAAATAAAGGATTGGTCAGTCACGGTGTCACAGGGTCACATGGGGGTCATACAGGGTCACACGGGGGTCGCAGGGGGTCGCTATAACCAACCAGCCCTATGGTAAGCCGATTATCTGCTCGTTTATCACAGCTCGCAATTGGACTTTCCACTCGAGTTAAAGTCTGGACATTTTGCATCAAAGAATCACAATAGAGACCAACAGTCTCGCAGTCAGAGTCCCCGGGTCACTGTCGCACCCTCCCGGGGTCCCCGGGTCACTGTCGCACCCTCCCGGGGTCCCCGGGTCACTGTCGCACCCTCCCGGGGTCCCCGGGTCACTTTCACACCCTCTCAGGGTCACCGGGTCACTGTCACACCCTCCCGGGGTCCCCGGGTCACTGTCACACCCTCCCGGGGTCCCCGGGTCACTGTCGCACCCTCTCGGGGTCCCCGGGTCACTGTCACACCCTCCCGGGGTCCCCGGGTCACTGTCGCACCCTCCCGGGGTCCCCGGGTCACTGTCACACCCTCCCGGGGTCACCGGGTCACTGTCGCACCCTCCCGGGATCCCCGGGTCACTGTCACACCCTCCCGGGGTCACCGGGTCACTGTCGCACCCTCCCGGGGTCACCGGGTCACTGTCGCACCCTCCCGGGGTCCCCGGGTCACTGTCGCACCCTCCCGGGATCCCCGGGTCACTGTCACACCCTCCCGGGGTCACACGGTCACTGTCACACGCTCCCGGGGTCACAGGGTCACTGTCACACCCTCCCGGGGTCACAGGGTCACTGTCACACCCTCCCGGGGTCACAGGGTCACTGTCACACACTCCCGGGGTCACTGGGTCACTGTCACACCCTCCCGGGGTCACAGGGTCACTGTCACACCCTCCCGGGGTCACAGGGTCACTGTCACACACTCCTGGGGTCACTGGGTCACTGTCACACACCCCCGGGTCACAGGGTCACTGTCTCACACTCCCGGGGTCACAGGTACAGCACGGGGTTAGATACAGAGTAAAGCTCCCTCTACACTGTCCCCATCAAACACTCCCAGGACAGGTACAGCACGGGGTGAGATACAGAGTAAAGCTCCCTCTACACCGTCCCCATCAAACACTCCCAGGACAGGTACAGCACGGGGTTAGATACAGAGTAAAGCTCCCTCTACACTGTCCCCATCAAACACTCCCAGGACAGGTACAGCACGGGGTTAGATACAGAGTAAAGCTCCCTCTACACTGTCCCCATCAAACACTCCCAGGACAGGTACAGCACGGGTTAGTCAAAGGGAAGTCAGTGGAGAGGAGGGGGCAGGATGAGGATATTTAATACGAATGCTCTGAGTAATCCCACCTGTTCCACTTTGATGTCAAATTCTCCCCAAACTTTCTTTCCTTTGAAGACTTTTACCCTGTGGGAGACAGAAAAAAACATTAATCGAATGTCCAGTCTTGGCCAGGATTTGACCCACGAACAGGAGGAGGCCATTCAGCCCCTCTCGAGCCTGTTACACAGGAACAGGAGGAGGCCATTCAGCCCCTCTCGAGCCTGTTACACAGGAACAGGAGGAGGCCATTCAGCCCCTCTCGAGCCTGTTACACAGGAACAGGAGGAGGCCATTCAGCCCCTCTCGAGCCTGTTGCACAGGAACAGGAGGAGGCCATTCAGCCCCTCTCGAGCCTGTTACACAGGAACAGGAGGAGGCCATTCAGCCCCTCTCGAGCCTGTTACACAGGAACAGGAGGAGGCCATTCAGCCCCTCTCGAACCTGTACTGCCGGTCAGTTAGATCACAGCTGATCTGTACTTTAACTCCATGCACCCACCTCGGCTGCAAATCCCTTAAGCGGCCGGTATTTCTTTGTAGCAAAAGCCGACGATTTGCAGGTTTAAACTGATGAGTTGAGCCAGCATCGCCTGGTCTCCGTCAGAGAGATTTCCCGCCACTCTCACCAGCCGCTCCGGTGAAGAGGGGCAGCCAAACCTATCTCCCCGACAACCTGGCTCTGAGTTTAAGGCTGGGTCACCTTGTCCGAGGCTTGCCCGGTCTCTCCCACAACCGGCAGGAAACCCTCTCTCTCCATCCGGCCCCATCGATGTGTTTCAAACTCCGGAGGGGATTTACCAGGAGGGTCCCCCAGGGGATGAGGGTCACTGTCACATCCTCGCGGGGTCGCAGGGTCACTGTCACACCCTCCCGGGGTCGCAGGGTCACTGTCACACCCTCTCGGGGTCGCAGGGTCACTGTCACATCCTCCCAGGGTCACAGGGTCATTGTCACACACTCCCGGGGTCACAGGGTCACTGTCACACCCTCTCGGGGTCGCAGGGTCACTGTCACACCCTCCAGGGGTCACCGGGTCCCTGTGACATCCTCCCGGGGTCACCGGGTCACTGTCCCACCCTCCCAGGGTCACAGGGTCACTGTCACACCCTCCCGGGGTCACCGGGTCCCTGTGACATCCTCCCAAGGGCACTGGGTCACTGTCACACCCTCCCGGGGTCACAGGGTCACTGTCCCACCCGCCCGGGGTCACAGGGTCACTGTCACACCCGCCCGGGGTCACAGGGTCACTGTCACACCCTCCCGGGGTCACAGGGTCACTGTCACACTCTCCCGGGGTCACAGGGTCACTGTCACACCCTCCCAGGGTCACAGGGTCACTGTCACACCCTCCTGGGTCACAGGGTCACTGTCACACCCTCCCGGGGTCACAGGGTCACTGTCACACCCTTCCGGGGTCACAGGGTCACTGTCACAGCCTTCCGGGGTCACAGGGTCACTGTCACACCCTCCCACGGTCACAGGGTCACTGTCACACTCTCCGAGGGTCACACGGTCACTGTCACACCCTCCCGGGGTCACAGGGTCACTGTCACACTCTCCCAGGGTCACACGGTCACTGTCACACCCTCCCGGGGTCACAGGGTCACTGTCACACCCTCCCGGGGTCACAGGGTCACTGTCACACTCTCCTGGTGTTACAGGGTCAATGTCACACCCTCCCGGGATCGCAGGGTCACTGTCACACCCTCCCAGGGTTACCGGGTCACTGTCACACCCTCCCAGGGTTACCGGGTCACTGTCACACCCTCCTGGGGTCACAGGGTCACTGTCACACCCTCCCGGGGTCACAGGGTCACTGTCACACACTCCCGGGGTCACAGGGTCACTGTCACACCCTCCTGGGGTCACAGGGTCACTGTCACACCCTCCCGGGGTCACAGGGTCACTGTCACACACTCCCGGGTCACCAGGTCATTGTCACGCCCTCCTGGGGTCACAGGGTCACTGTCACACCCTCCCGGGGTCACAGGGTCACTGTCACACCCTCCCGGGGTCACAGGGTCACTGTCACACACTCCCGGGTCACCAGGTCATTGTCACACCCTCCTGGGGTCACAGGGTCACTGTCACACCCTCCTGGGGTCACAGGGTCACTGTCACACCCTCCCAGGGTCACAGGGTCACTGTCACACCCTCCCGGGGTCACAGGGTCACTGTCACACCCTCCCGGGGTCACAGGGTCACTGTCACACCCTCCCGGGGTCACAGGGTCACGGTCACACCCTTTGCCATGCAGTGGCGCTCTGCCGGTGAACGTACATTGTGTTTTTGGCTGTCTCTCCCCCCTCCACCACCCCCGCGCACAGCAAGAGGCCACAGGCTGTCACCAAGTGGGTCAGGCCACAAAACGTACCGGCGCGCGATCGGGCTCAGCTCGAAGCATCGGGAAGCGCCCGCCACGCAGAGCGGCCGGACTCTTAAAGGGACCTGCGCAGCCCTCCATCCCCAACCACCCACGGCCGCCCACGAGGGCTCATTTTCATTCAGAGGGGCGGCAGCAATCTGTTAAATAAAAACGCTCCACCAAAGCGCGCCCGCCTGCCGAAAATCCTACCCCCCGTCCCGCGCTCCCGGTTCCTGTCACCCCTCGTGCTATTGACGGAGACTGACCCACCCCCCCCCCCTCCCATCTGACCGGCGATGTCACCGCCACCATTCCCCATTCAATTTTCCTATGTCAACAATCACAGGTGCAGTTGCAGGTTCCGGCCACTAGGTGCCGCGCCTGAAGCCGCTTCCTGATGGCTCGTTCTGACACCTGTTGCCAGCTCATGTATGCTTGATAGGTTAAAAGATGGGGGGAGGGGAGATGGGGGGAGGGGGTTGCAGGAGGGGGGGAAGGGGGGGGGGGTGCGGAGCGGGGGGAAGGGGGGGAGGGGGGGTGGTGGGGGGGGTCAACTGGAAATTCCAGACCCGAGATTGATAGATTTTTGTTGCTTAAGCAGGGGGTTGAGGATTATGAAACCGAGGCGGGGAGATGGAGTTAAGGTGCAGATCAGCCACGGTCTGACTGAATGGTGGGACAGACTCAAGGGGCTGAATGGCCTCCTCCTGTTCCTGTGTAACAGGCTCGAGAGGGGCTGAATGGGGCCTCCTCCTGTTCCTGTGTAACAGGCTCGAGGAGGGGGCTGAATGGCCTCCTCCTGTTCCTGTGTAACAGGCTCGAGAGGGGCTGAATGGGGCCTCCTCCTGTTCCTGTGTAACAGGCTCGAGAGAGGGGCTGAATGGGCCTCCTCCTGTTCCTGTGTAACAGGCTCGAGAGAGGGGCTGAATGGGCCTCCTCCTGTTCCTGTGTAACAGGCTCGAGAGGGGCTGAATGGCCTCCTCCTGTTCCTGTGTAACAGGCTCGAGAGGGGCTGAATGGGCCTCCTCCTGTTCCTGTGTAACAGGCTCTCGAGTGGGGCTGAATGGGCCTCCTCCTGTTCCTGTGTAACAGGCTCTCGAGTGGGGCTGAATGGGCCTCCTCCTGTTCCTGTGTAACAGGCTCTCGAGTGGGGCTGAATGGGCCTCCTCCTGTTCCTGTGTAACAGGCTCGAGAGGGGCTGAATGGGGCCTCCTCCTGTTCCTGTGTAACAGGCTCGAGAGAGGGGCTGAATGGGCCTCCTCCTGTTCCTGTGTAACAGGCTCAAGAGGGGCTGAATGGGCCTCCTCCTGTCTCTGTGTAACAGGCTCGAGAGGGGCTGAATGGCCTCCTCCTGTTCCTGTGTAACAGGCTCGAGTGGGGCTGAATGGCCTTCTCCTGTTCCTGTGTAACAGGCTCGAGTGGGGCTGAATGGCCTCCTCCTGTTCCTGTTAACTGTTGCTAACTGTTCAAGTGCAGAGTGTAAACTGCAGGGTTTAATTATCTCCAGAAATATTTTATCTGCATCACCCCATTCAATGAGTATAATCTATCGCACTCTCACACACGTTCATTATTCCAAAACAGCCATTTCATTCTCCTGTGATCACTATTTACTCTCTCAGAGACGGATTTAGTATAAATCATGATTCAATAGATGACATTTAGTATGCTGTGCACAGTTCCGGACTCCATATCCCACTCGGAATACCGTGCACAGTTCCGGTCTCCGTATCCCACTCAAAATACCGTGCACAGTTCCGGTCTCCCTATCCCACTTGGAATACCGTGCACAGTTCCAGTCTCCATATCCCACTCGGAATACCGTGCACAGTTCCAGTCTCCATATCCCACTCGGAATACTGTGCACAGTTCTGGTCTCCCTATCCCACTTGGAATACCGCGCACTGTTCCGGTCTCCGTATCCCATTTGGAATATCGTGCACAGTTCCAGTCTCCATATCCCACTTGGAATACCGTGCACAGTTCCAGTCTCCCTATCCCACTTGGAATACTGTGCACAGTTCCGGTCTCCATATCCCACTTGGAATACTGTGCACAGTTCCGGTCTCCATATCCCACTTGGAATACTGTGCACAGTTCCGGTCTCTGTATCCCACTTGGAATACCGTGCACTGTTCCGGTCTCCGTATCCCACTTGGAATACCGTGCACAGTTCCAGTCTCTGTATCCCACTCGGAATACCGTGCACAGTTCTGGTCTCCCTATCCCACTCGGAATACCGTGCACAGTTCCAGTCTCCATATCCCACTTGGAATACTGTGCACAGTTCCGGTCTCCATATCCCACTTGGAATACCGTGCACTGTTCCGGTCTCCGTATCCCACTTGGAATACCGTGCACAGTTCCAGTCTCCATATCCCACTCGGAATACTGTGCACAGTTCCGGTCTCCATATCCCACTTGGAATACCGAGCACAGTTCCAGTCTCCATATCCCACTTGGAAAATCGCTCACAGTTCCAGTCTCTGTATCCCATTTGGAATACCGTGCACAGTTCCGGTCTCCGTATCCCACTTGGAAAATCGCTCACAGTTCCAGTCTCTGTATCCCACTTGGAATACCGTGCACAGTTCCGGTCTCCGTATCCCACTTGGAATACCGTGCACAGTTCCAGTCTCCGTATCCCACTTGGAAAATCGCTCACAGTTCCAGTCTCTGTATCCCACTTGGAATACCGTGCACAGTTCCGGTCTCCGTATCCCACTTGGAATACTGTGCACAGTTCCGGTCTCCATATCCCACTTGGAATACCGTGCACAGTTCCGGTCTCCATATCCCACTTGGAATACTGTGCACAGTTCCGGTCTCCGTATCCCACTCGGAATACTGCGCACAGTTCCGGTCTCCATATCCCACTTGGAATACTGTGCACAGTTCCGGTCTCCGTATCCCACTCGGAATACCGTGCACAGTTCCGGTCTCCGTATTATAAAAAGGATATGGAGACACTGGAGAAGGTGTGAGAAAGATTGACGAGGATGATCCCAGATCGGAGAGGTTATAACTATCGGGAAAGGTGGAACCGGCCGGGGCTCTTTACTCTGGGAAAGAGGAGACTGAGGGGGGGGTGACCTGATCGAGCTCTTTAAAATGACGGAGGGGGTTTCGATAGGGTCGACGTAGAGAAGATGTTTCCACTTGTGGGGGACGGAGAGACCAGAACTAGGAGGTGGGGCCATCGATATAAGACAGTCCCTAATAAATCTGATCGGGGCGGGGGGAGGGAATTCAGGGAGAAAGGTCTTTACCCGGAGAGCGGGGAGAATGTGGAACTCGCTCCCACAGGGAGGGGGTGGAGGTGAATCGTGTCGATGTGTTTAAGGAGCTGGATAAACACACGAGGGGGGGAAAGGAATAGAAGGATATGGGGGATAGGGGGGTGGGAGATGGAGTAGAGGGGGTGGGAGGAGGCTGGTGTGGGGCAGACACGGCACAGAGCAGAGGGGCCGAATGGCCTGGTTCTGGTGCCAGTAGAAGTGATGGGTTTCAGACAATAGGTGAGGGAGGAGCTCCATATGGGAGTGAGTTCAAATGCTCAATAATCCAGGAGGCAGCAATATCCACAGTTACAGGTTTAATCCGGTAATATAATGTGCATTCGCAGTGAACAGGAAGGGGTTTGGGTCCATTGGGATTGTGTACAGTGTGAGTGAACGGGAAGGGGTTTGGGTCCGTTGGGATTGTGTACAGTGGGAGTGAACGGGAAGGGGTTTGGGTCCATTGGAATTGTGGACAGTGGGAGTGAACGGGAAGGGGTTTGGGTCCATTGGGATTGTGTACAGTGGGAGTGAACGGGAAGGGGTTTGGGTCCATTGGGATTGTGGACAGTGGGAGTGAACGGGAAGGGGTTTGGGTCCATTGGGATTGTGTACAGTGGGAGTGAACGGGAAGGGGTTTGGGTCCATTGGGATTGTGTACAGTGGGAGTGAACGGGAAGGGATTTGGGTCCATTGGGATTGTGGACAGTGGGAGTGAACGGGAAGGGGTTTGGGTCCATTGGGATTGTGGACAGTGGGAGTGAACGGGAAGGGGTTTGGGTCCATTGGGATTGTGTACAGTGGGAGTGAACGGGAAGGGGTTTGGGTCCATTGGAATTGTGGACAGTGGGAGTGAACGGGAAGGGGTTTGGGTCCATTGGGATTGTGTACAGTGGGAGTGAACGGGAAGGGGTTTGGGTCCATTGGGATTGTGTACAGTGGGAATGGACGGGAAGGGGTTTGGGTCCGTTGGGATTGTGTACAGTGGGAGTGAACGGGAGGGGGTTTGGGTCCATTGGGAATGTGTACAGTGGGAGTGAACGGGAAGGTGTTTGGGTCCATTGGGATTGTGTACAGTGGGAGTGAACGGGAAGGGGTTTGGGGATACTGGGATTGTGGACAGTGGGAGTGAACGGGAAGGGGTTTGGGTCCATTGGGATTGTGGACAGTGGGAGTGAACGGGAAGGGGTTTGTGTCCATTGGGATTGTGGACAGTGGGAGTGAACGGGAAGGGGTTTGGGTCCTTTGGGTTTCTGGACAGTGGGAGTGAACGGGAAGGGGTTTGGATCCATTGGGATTGTGTACAATGGGAGTGAATGGGAAGGGGTTTGGGTCCATTGGGATTGTTTACAGCGGGAGTGAACGGGAAGGGGTTTGAGTCCATTGGGATTGTGTTCAGTGGGAGTGAACGGGAAGGGGTTGGGGTCCATTGGGATTGTGTACAGTGGGAGTGAACGGGAAGGGGTTTGGGTCCATTGGGATTGTGTACAGTGGGAGTGAACGGGAAGGGGTTTGGGTCCATTGGGGTTGTGTACAGTGGGAGTGAACGGGAAGGGGTTTGGGTCCATTGGGATTGTGAACAGTGGGAGTGAACGGGAAAGGGTTTGGGTCAATTGGGATTGTGTACAGTGGGAGTGAACTGGAAGGGGTTTGGGTCCATTGGGATTGTGGACAGTGGGAGTGAACGGGATGGGGTTTGGGTCCATTGGGATTGTGGACAGTGGGAGTAAACGGGAAGGGGTTTGGGTCCATTGCGATTGTGGACAGTGGGAGTGAACGGGAAGGGGTTTGGGTCCATTGGGATTGTGTACAGTGGGAGTGAACGGGAAGGGGTTTGGGTCCATTGGGATTGTGTACAGTGGGAGTGAACGGGAAGGGATTTGGGTCCATTGGGATTGTGGACAGTGGGAGTGAACGGGAAGGGGTTTGGGTCCATTGGGATTGTGTACAGTGGGAGTGAACGGGAAGGGGTTTGGGTCCATTGGGATTGTAGACAGTGGGAGTGAACGGAAAGGGGTTGGGTCCATTGGGATTGTGTACAGTGGGAATGGACGGGAAGGGGTTTGGGTCCGTTGGGATTGTGTACAGTGGGAGTGAACGGGAGGGGGTTTGGGTCCATTGGGAATGTGTACAGTGGGAGTGAACGGGAAGGGGTTTGAGTCCATTAGGATTGTGTACAGTGGGAGTGAATGGGAGGGGGTTTGGGTCCATTGGGATTGTGGACAGTGGGAGTGAATGGGAAGGGGTTTGGGTCCATTGGGATTGTGGACAGTGGGAGTGAACGGGAAGGGGTTTGGGTCCATTGGGATTGTGGACAGTGGGAGTGAACGGGAAGGGGTTTGGGTCCATTGGGATTGTGTACAGTGGGAGTGAACGGGAAGGGGTTTGGGTCCATTGGGATTCTGTCTCCCCATGTCAGAATATCAGCTCCACACTAAGCTGTGCAGTGGGCCAGCGTATTACAGGTCCAGAAAATTCCAAGATGATTTTGGATTCTAAAGAATCAGACAGTTTTGTCTGGCCATTTAGTTAATGCTGAGCTGTAAGGGGAGAGCTCCCCTCAGTGGCCGAAAGAAGTTATGTCAGAGGGGCCCAATTTCTTCACGTTACCTCCCATTGGACACAACACGGCTCAATCCAAACCTCTTTCCAACACTCCCAGGACAGGTACAGCACGGGGTTAGATACAGAGTAAAGCTCCCTCTACACCGTCCCCATCAAACGCTCCCAGGACAGGTACAGCACGGGGTTAGATACAGAGTAAAGCTCCCTCTACACCGTCCCCATAAAACACTCCTGTGGGTCTCTACTGAGGGATCATCACACTGTCAGACGGTCAGTGCTGAGGGAGCACCGCACTGTCGGAGGGTCAGCCCTGAGGGACCGACATACTGTCGGAGGGTCAGCGCTGAGGGAGCGCCGCACTGTCAATGGGATTAGTTTGGGATTGATACAGGGCGATGGGGAAGAGCGGGACAGTGGGATTAGTTTGGGGATTGATACAGGGCTATGGGGAGAGAGTGGGGCAGTGGGATTAGATTGGGGAATGATACAGGGCCATGGGGAGAGAGTGGGGCAGTGGGATTAGTTTGGGTTTTTATACAGGGCTATGGGGAGAGAGCGGAGCATTGGGATTAGTTTGGGATTGATACAGGGCTATGGGGAGAGAGCAGGGCAGTGGGTTTAGTTTGAGGATTTATACAGGGTTATGGTGAGAAAGCGGGGAAGTGGGATTAGTTTGGGATTGATACAGGGCTATGGGGAGAGAGTGGGGCAGTGGGATTAGATTGGGGAATGATACAGGGCTATGGGGAGAGAGCGGGACAGTGGGATTAGTTTGGGGATTGATACAGGGCTATGGGGAGAGAGCGGGGCAGTGGGATTAGTTTGGGGATTGATACAGGGCTATGGGGAGAGAACGGGGCAGTGGGATTAGTTTGGGGATTGATACAGGGCTATGGGGAGAGAGCGGGACAGTGGGATTAGTTTGGGGATTGATACAGGGCTATGGGGACAGAGTGGGCAGTGGGATTAGTTTGGGATTGATACAGGGCTACGGGGAGAGAGCGAGGCAGTGGGATTAGTTAGGGATTGATACAGGGCTACGGGGAGAGAGCTTGGGGCAGTGGGATTAGTTTGGGGATTGATACAGGGCAATGGGGAGAGAGCGAGGCAGTGGGATTAGTTAGGGATTGATACAGGACTATGGGGAGAGAGCGGGGCAGTGGGATTAGTTTGGGGACTGATACAGGGCTATGGGGAGAGAGTGGGGCAGTGGGATTAGTTTGGGGATTGATACAGGGCTATGGGGATAGAGCGGGGACAGTGCGATTAGTTTGGGAATTGATACAGGGCTATGGGGAGAGAGTGGGGCAGTGGGATTAGTTTGGGATTGATACAGGGCTATGGGGAGAGAGCGGGGCAGTGGGATTAGTTTGGGGATTGCTACAGGGCTATGGGGAGAGAGTGGGGCAGTGGGATTAGTTTGGTGATTGATACAGGGCTATGGGGAGAGAGCGGGGCAGTGGGATTAGTTTGGGATTGATACAGGGCTATGGGGAGAGAGTGGGGCAGTGGGATTAGTTTGGGGATTGATACAGGGCTATGGGGAGAGAGTGGGGCAGTGGGATTAGTTTGGGGATTGATACAGGGCTATGGGGAGAGAGCGGGGCAGTGGGATTAGTTTGGTGATTGATACAGGGCTATGGGGAGAATATGGGATAATGGGATTAATTGAGATTGGTACAGGGCTATGGGGAGAGAGCGGGGCAGTGGGATTAATTTGGGGATTGATACAGGGCTATGGGGAGAGAGCGGGGCAGTGGGATTAGTTTGGGGATTGATACAGGGCTATGGGGAGAGAGCGGGGCAGTGGGTTTAGTTTGAGGATTTATACAGGGCTATGGCGAGAAAGCGGGGAAGTGGGATTAGTTTGGGGATTGATACAGGGCTATGGGGAGAGAGCAGGGCAGTGGGATTAGTTTGTGGATTGATACCGGGCTATGGGGAGAGAGCGGGGCAGTGGGATTAGTTAGGGATTGATACAGGGCTACGGGGAGAGAGTTTGGGGCAGTGGGATTAGTTTGGGGATTGATACAGGTCTATGGGGAGAGAGCGGGGCAGTGGGATTAGTTTGGGGATTGATACAGGGCTACGGGGAGAGAGCGAGGCAGTGGGATTAGTTAGGGATTGATACAGGGCTACGGGGAGAGAGTTTGGGGCAGTGGGATTAGTTTGGGGATTGATACAGGGCAATGGGGAGAGAGCGAGGCAGTGGGATTAGTTAGGGATTGATACAGGACTATGGGGAGAGAGCGGGGCAGTGGGATTAGTTTGGGGACTGATACAGGGCTATGGGGAGAGAGCGGGGCAGTGGGATTAGTTTGGGATTGATACAGGGCTATGGGGAGAGAGTGGGGCAGTGGGATTAGTTTGGGGATTGATACAGGGCTATGGGGAGAGAGCGGGGCAGTGGGATTAGTTTGGGATTGATACAGGGTTATGGGGAGAGAGCGGGGCAGTGGGATTAGTTTGGGATTGATACAGGGTTATGGGGAGAGAGCGGGACAGCGGGATTAGTTTGGGATTGATACAGGGCTATGGGGAGAGAGCGGGACAGTGGGATTAGTTTGTGGATTGATACAGGGCTATGGGGAGAGAGCGGGGCAGTGGGATTAGTTTGGGGATTGATACAGGGCTATGGGGAGAGAGCGGGGCAGTGGGATTAGTTTGGGGATTGATACAGGGCTAGGGGGAGAGAGCGGGGCAGTGGGATTAGTTTGGGGATTGATACAGGGCTATGGGGAGAGAGCGGGGCAGCGGGATTAGTTTGGGGATTGATACAGGGCTATGGGGAGAGAGCGGGGCAGTGGGATTAGTTTGGGGATTGATACAGGGCTAGGGGGAGAGAGCGGGGCAGTGGGATTAGTTTGGGGATTGATACAGGGATATGGGGAGAGAGCGGGGCAGTGGGATTAGTTTGGGGATTGATACAGGGCTAGGGGGAGAGAGCGGGGCAGTGGGATTAGTTTGGGGATTGATACAGGGCTATGGGGAGAGAGCGGGGCAGTGGGATTAGTTTGGGGATTGATACAGGGCTATGGGGAGAGGTTGGGATTAGTTTGGGGATAACACAGGGCTCCGGGGGGAGAGCGGGTTAAGTCTGGCATCGCTCCCTGTGTCTACAAGATGGCCTCGTCCTGCTCATTGAGCCTCTCTGCACTTGCTGGATCTGAGGGAGACGGGTCAGGGCTGCAGAGGGGTAGCGGAATCGATGTTCCCTCGCAGCCCACACGTGTTGGGAAACCTGGTGGGCGGGTGCATCTGGATCGGCCGACTTGGCAGCGCTCGTCACCTTCACAGCCCCGCTGACTAGGCCGAGAACCAGAACTACCACCCACGCCTGCATCTGTGCCTCAGAGAGCAGGCCCAATCCAGCTCCCACCGCCTGCTGCCCCCACTCCCCACCGACCGCCCCCCCAACGAGACCTAGGATTCTTATCTTAAAACACCGATACAGAACGACGTGCATTTGTGTAGCGCCGCCCGAGACTCGGGAGCCACGGGCAGGGGTTTCGAGTCCCGACAGGGCCTTTCACCGCCTCAGCCTCTCCCGAATCACTCCGCAGCCAATCAAGGAGTTTTCTTCCCCGCCCCCCCACCACCGCCGCCCCCCCGCCAAACTTGTCAGGCGGGTAGGCTGAGAGCCCAGTGTCGCACAGCAAGATCCCGCCAACAGCAACGTCGCAATGGCCCGGGTCTTCTGCTTTCTCAGCGAGGTGAGGTGAGGGTTAAATATCCGCGCTGACCCTCTGACAGCGCGGCGCCCCCTCAGCACTGACCCTCCGACAGTGCGGCGCTCCCTCAGCACTGACCCTCCGACAACGCGGCGCTCCCTCAGCGCTGACCCTCCGACAGTGCGGCGCTCCCTCAGCGCTGACCCTCCGACAGTGCAGCGCTCCCTCAGCACTGACCCTCCGACAGTGCGGCGCTCCCTCAGCGCTGACCCTCCGACAGTGCGGCGCTCCCTCAGCACTGACCCTCCGACAGTGCGGCGCTCCCTCAGCACTGACCCTCCGACAGTGCGGCGCTCCCTCAGCGCTGACCCTCCAACAGTGCAGCGCTCCCTCAGCGCCGACCCTCCGACAGTGCGGCGCTCCCTCAGCGCTGACCCTCCGGCAGTGCGGCGCTCCCTCAGCACTGACCTTCCCACAGCGCGGCGCTCCCTCAGCACTGACCCTCCGACAGTGCGGCGCTCCCTCAGCACTGACCCTCCGACAGCGCGGCGCTCCCTCAGCACTGACCCTCCGACAGCGCGGCGCTCCCCCAGTAAGCCAGCGATTTATCCACAGTTAAACGGTGTCGGAGCTGAGGGATCAATCCGACAGTGCTCATTCTGGCTCTTGACGGGTACCCAGTGAGTTTGAGTGATTCTCTCTTTAATTCCGCACTTTGATTCAGTCTTACTGCTTCTGTTAATGTCACGTCGGTGCTGGTGAGAACTCATGCCTGCTGCACCCGCTGCTCGCGAGGCACTAAAAGGCTGATGAAACCGTTAATGGCTTTGGGCAGCTTCGGAAGTGAGTGAGCCAAGGAGAAATGAAAGAGACATTTGGCAGCAGATGGGCGAGAACTTGACTCTCCATCTCCCAGCTGTCCTGACAGAGCCACGGGGTTGTTGCAGTGCAGCAGGAGACTGTTCAGCCCATCGTGCCCTCTGCACAGCATTCCCAGGAATGCTGGAAGTTTTAACAGAATGACGCCCCCACAGTGCTGAGGGAGGGTCAGTGCTGAGGGAGCGCCGCACTGTCGGAGGGTCAGTGCTGAGGGAGCGCCGCACTGTCGGAGGGTCAGCGCTGAGGGAGCGCCGCGCTGTCGGAGGGTCAGCGCTGAGGGAGCGCCGCACTGTCGGAGGGTCAACGCTGAGGGAGCGCCGCACTGTCGGAGGGTCAGTGCCCAGGGAGCGCCGCACTGTGGGAGGGTCAGTGCCCAGGGAGCGCCGCACTGTCGGAGGGTCAGTGCTGAGGGTGCGCCGCACTGTCGGAGGGTCAGCGCTGAGGGAGCGCCGCACTGTCGGAGGGTCAGCGCTGAGGGAGCGCCGCACTGTCGGAGGGTCAGCGCTGAGGGAGCGCCGCACTGTCGGAGGGTCAGCGCTGAGGGAGCGCCGCACTGTCGGAGAGTCAGCGCTGAGGGAGCGCCGCACTGTCGGAGGGTCAGCGCTGAGGGAGCGCCGCACTGTCGGAGGGTCAGCGCTGAGGGAGCGCCGCACTGTCGGAGGGTCGGCGCTGAGGGAGCGCCGCACTGTCGGAGAGTCGGCGCTGAGGGAGCGCCGCACTGTCGGAGGGTCGGCGCTGAGGGAGCGCCGCACTGTCGGAGAGTCAGCGCTGAGGGAGCGCCGCACTGTCGGAGGGTCGGCGCTGAGGGAGCGCCGCACTGTCGGAGGGTCGGCGCTGAGGGAGCGCCGCACTGTCGGAGGGTCGGCGCTGAGGGAGCGCCGCACTGTCGGAGGGTCGGCGCTGAGGGAGCGCCGCACTGTCGGAGGGTCGGCGCTGAGGGAGCGCCGCACTGTCGGAGGGTCAGCGCTGAGGGAGCGCCGCACTGTCGGAGGGTCAGCGCTGAGGGAGCGCCGCGCTGTCGGAGGGTCAGCGCTGAGGGAGCGCCGCGCTGTCGGAGGGTCAGTGCTGAGGGA
>NW_027596335.1:382500-387505 GCF_964194155.1 Cetorhinus maximus
TGGAAGGGAGGAGTAGAGACAGGGAGGGAGGAGTAGAGACAGGGAGGGAGGGGTAGAGACAGGGAGGGAGGGGTAGAGACAGGGAGGGAGGGAGGGATAGAAAAAGGGAGGGAGGGAGGGAGGGATAGAAAAAGGGAGGGGGGAGGGAGACAGGGAGGGTTAGAGACAGGGAGGGAGAAGTAGAGGGAGAGAGAGGTGGGGAGAGAAGGGGAGAGAGGGAGAAGGGGAGGGAGAGAGAGAGAGGGAAGGAGAGGGGGGAGAGAGGGAAGAAAGGAGAGGGAGTAGGGAAGGAGGGAGAGGGAGGAGGGAGGGAGGAGGGAGAGAGAGGGGGTGGAGGGGAGGGTGAGAGAGGGGGTGGAGGGGAGGGTGAGAGAGGGAGGAGGGAGGGAGAGGGAGGAGGGAGGGAGGGGAGGAGGGAGGAAGAGGGTGAGAGAGGGAGAAGGGAGGGGAGGGAGGAGGGAGGGAGAGGGTGAGAGAGAGGGTGGAGGGGAGGGGGTGGAGGGGAGGGGGGAGTGGAGGGGGAGGGGAGGGGGAGGGGGAGGGGGAGGGGAGGGAGGGGAGGCGGTTGGAGGGGAGGGGGAGGGGAGAGAGGGGGTGGAGGGGAGGGGGAGGGGAGCGGAGGGGGTGGAGGGGTGGAGGGGAGGGGGAGAGAGGGGGTGGAGGGGAGGGGGAGGAGGGGGTGGAGGGGAGCGGAGGTGGAGGGGAGGGGAGGGTGAGGGGAGCGGAGGGGGTGGAGGGGTGAAGGGGAGGGTGAGGGGAGCGGAGGGGGTTGGAGGGGAGGGTGGGTGAGGGGGAGCGGAGGGGGTGGAGGGGAGGGGGGGAGGGTGAGGGGAGCGGAGGGGTCACGGGGTTAGCGGTCAGTACTCACCAATCCGTGTGCGGCTCGTCGATGACCAGGAGAGTCTTGACCTTGGGTGGGGCGCCGGTGACCTGGTCACTGAAGGCGGCCGTCGTCTGCTTCACGGCGTTGGAGATGGAGGAGAAGAAGCCGCCCCCGGCTGAGGAGGGAGTTGCTGAGGGAGGGGCGCTCTGCCCCGTCACTACCGAGGGGGGTGGTTGCGGAGGGTCTGGCCTCTGCAGGTCGGTCATGTAGCCATTGGGCAAGTTGGCCATGAAATTACTGTCGGACAAGCGGCGCCTCAGGTAGTTCATCGTGACGTCGCGGGCTGGGTCAGGGGTCACGGGCGGGGTCGGGGGGGGTCACAGGCGGGGTCGGGGGGTCAAGGGCAGGGTGGGTCACTCAGGTAACGTGAGCTAGACAGCGAGAGACAGCGGCGGGGGAGGGAAGAGAAAGAGAGAGAGGGAAGGTGTGAGAGAAGGAAGGAGAGATAGGGATGGGCGAAGAGAGAGAGAGAGGGAAGGAGAGAGAGAGGGAAGGTGTGAGAGAAGGAAGGAGAGATTGAGATGGTCGAAGAGAGAGAGAGAGGGAAGGAGAGAGAGAGAGGGAAGGTGTGAGAGAAGGAAGGAGAGATGGAGATGGGCGAAGAGAGAGAGAGAGGAAGGAGAGAGAGAGAGGGAAGGTGTGAGAGAAGGAAGGAGAGATGGAGATGGGCGAAGAGAGAGAGAGAGGGAAGGAGAGAGAGAGGGAAGGTGTGAGAGACGGAGAGATAGGGATGGGCGAAGAGAGAGAGGGAAGGAGAGAGAGAGAGGGAAGGTGTGAGAGACGGAAGGAGAGATAGGGATGGGCGAAGAGAGAGAGAGAGGGAAGGAGAGAGAGAGAGAGAGGGAAGGTGTGAGAGAGGGAAGGAGAGATAGAGATGGGCGAAGAAAGAGAGGGAAGGAGAGAGAGAGAGAGAGAGAGGAAGAAAGAGGGAAGAAGAGATGGAGAGGGGCAAAGAGCGAGAGGGAAGGGGAGAAGAGGGAAGGAGAGGGGGAGAAAGAGAGGGAAGGGAGAGAGAGATGGAGAGGAACGAGAGACAGAGAGGGACAGAGAGAGAGAGAGACGGAGTGAGGCAGAGAGGGTGAGAATGAGAGACAGTCAGTGGCGGCGACAGAGATGGAGAGAAAGAAGGAGGCAGGAGAGGGAGAGATGAACGTCAGGTGGATACTGCAGAAGACACAGCCCTCACTGTTGGCAGAACCGAGTGCAATCCAATTGCAGAATTACTGCATCAGCAGGGTCTGGACCATCAGCAAACAGCCTGGATCCTTGAGGACAGGCGCATTGTGAAGATATTGCCTTCTGTCAGCCGCAGTCTCTTTCCTTCACACTCTCCCGACACACAGACAGAGAGAGAAATTATTGCTGCTGTTCCCTGTCTTTTAATTTCCCCCCTGGTTGATGGGAAGATGTTTCCGTTCTCTCTGTCTCCCACTCACTGTCTGTCCTGCTGAATAATCACCTCACTGACTCAATCTCCGCATGTCGCTATGCAATTGGTTCAAACCAGACCGAGACACAGCAGTGCCTTCACAAAAAAACAGCCCTCTCTCTCTCTCTCTCTCTCTCCCCACTACTGTAGGGAAAATGGATCCTTCTCGATCCTCAGGGAAAGACACAGCAAAAAATATTTCCTCCTGCATCTTCGGCGCTCTCAGGGGGCAGAGTCCCAGGGGTACCTCCAGGTGATGAGAGGACACTCACACACTCGCACTCACACACTCGTACTCACACACACACACTCACACACGCACACACTCGCTCGCACTCACACACGCACACTCGCACACGCACACTCTCACTCACACACTCGCATTCACACTCACACACGCTCGCACTCACACACACACGCTCGCACTCACACACGCGCACTCACACTCGCACGCACACACACAACACGCAAACGCGCACACACACGCACACACTCGCACTCACACACTTGCACTCACACACTCGCACTCACACACTCGCACTCTCACACTCGCACGCACACACACACAACACGCACACACTCGCACTCACACACTTGCACTCACACACTCGCACTCACACACTCGCACTCTCACACTCGCACGCACACACACACACACGCACACACTCGCACTCACACACTCGCACTCACACACTCGCACTCACACACTCGCACTCTCACACACACATTCACATACACTCGCACACACACACTCACATACACACACGTACACACACTCTCACACATACATACGCACTCACACACATACACACACTCTCACACACACATATACACTCTCACACACATACACACACTCTCTCACACACACACACACGCACACACACACTCACATACTCACACACACACACATACTCACACGCACAGATACTCACACTCACACACATAGTCTCACACACACACACACACACTGACACACATACACACACTCTCACACACACACTCACATACTCACACACACACATACACTGACACACATACACACACTCTCACACACACATACACACTCTCACACACACATACACACTCTCACACACGCATACGCACTCTCACACACACACACACACACATACTCACACGCACAGATACTCACACTCACACACACACACATACTCACACACACACACACATACTCACACACACACACTGACACACATACACACACTCTCACACACACATACGCACGCTCACACACATACTCACATACACACACACATATTAAGTGGCCCGCCCAGCGTGAAATCGCGGTCCAGCCAAGGCTGCCTGACAAGGGCCTCAGGGTGCGGTGGTGGGAGTTGAAGATTCAGGGCCTGGGTTGAGCCTGGGGCTCTCAAGGCCCTTTATCTCTGGAAAGCAGCCGGCTGAGGTTGGCGGTGGAGTGGGTGCTGGGGTTAGGGGGTTGGGGGGATGCGGGGTCGGTGACCCTAATCGAGGCCTTTAAAACGATGGAAGGTTTGGATCGAGTGGGGACGGAGAGAGCGTTTCCTCTTGTGTCGGGGCGGGGGGAGAGCGGAACTAGAGGCCGTCGATACGAGACGGACCCCAAGAAATCCAATCGGGGGGGGTGAATTCGGGAGAAACGTCTTTACCCGGAGAGCCGGGGGGGAGAATGTGGAACTCGCTCCCACAGGGATGGGGTGGAGGTGAATCGTGTCGAGGTGTTTGTGGGGGGGAGGGGTGGTGTTTGTGGGGGGAGGGGTGGTGTTTGTGGGGGGAGGGGTGGTGTTTGTGGGGGGAGGGGGTGGTGTTTGTGGGGGGAGGGGTGGTGTTTGTGGGGGGAGGGGTGGTGTTTGTGGGGGAGGGGTGGTGTTTGTGGGGGAGGGGTGGTGTTTGTGGGGGGAGGGGTGGTGTTTGTGGGGGGAGGGGTGGTGTTTGTGGGGGGAGGGGTGGTGGTGTTTGTGGGGGGAGGGGTGGTGTTTGTGGGGGGAGGGGTGGTGTGTTTGGTGGGGGGGAGGGTGGTGTTTGTGGGGGGAGGGGTGGTGTTTGTGGGGGGAGGGGTGGTGTTTGTGGGGGGAGGGGTGGTGTTTGTGGGGGGGAGGGTGGTGTTTGTGGGGGGAGGGGTGGTGTTTGTGGGGGGAGGGGTGTGTTTGTGGGGGGAGGGGTGGTGTTTGTGGGGGGAGGGGTGGTGTTTGTGGGGGGGGGGTGGGTGGTGTTTGTGGGGGGAGGGGTGGTGTTTGTGGGGGGAGGGGTGGTGTTTGTGGGGGGAGGGGTGGGTGTTTGTGGGGGGGAGGGGTGGTGTGTTTGTGGGGGTGGAGTTGGGTGGGGGGTTGTTTGTGGGGGGAGGGGTGGTGTTTGTGGGGGGAGGGGTGGTGTTTGTGGGGGAGGGGTGGTGTGTTTGTGGGGGGAGGGTGGTGTTTGTGGGGGGAGGGGTGGTGTTTGTGGGGGGAGGGGTGGTGTGTTTGTGGGGGGGAGGGTGGTGTTGTGGGGGGGGGTGGTGTGTTTGTGGGGGGAGGGGTGGTGTTTGTGGGGGGAGGGGGTGGTGTGTGGGGGGGAGGGGTGGTGTGTTGTGGGGGGAGGGGTGGTGGTGTGGGGGGGAGGGGTGGTGTTTGTGGGTGGGGGGGGGGTGGTGTTTGTGGGGGGAGGTTTGTGGTGGTGTGGGGGGTGGGGTGGTGTTTGTGGGGGGTGGGGGGTGGTGT